>NC_081416.1:169351353-169398853 GCF_949786415.1 Peromyscus eremicus | reverse complement strand
ACACACAACACATACAACACACACAACACACACAACACACATACACACACACACACAAACACCACACACAACACACACACAACACATACAACACACACATACACACACACACACACACACACAACCACCCACCAGTGTGTTTTCCAAACTTCTTGTTTTGCTCTATTTTAGTTTTTGAGACGACAGTTTCACACTGTGCCCCACTAGTCTCAAACTCATAGTAATCCTCCTGCCTCTGCCCTGCTTTCTAATACTCTAGTTGTGTCATAACAAAAGAAATACGTTTAGTGCAAAAAAACACCAAAGAGGCAGACATTAGCATAAGTTATTAGAACGGTTCCGTTTTCAGCAGGACTGGTGGTGCAGGCCTGTAATCCCAGCATTTGGGAGGCTAAGGCAGGAGGGTTACAGGTTCAAAGCCTGCCTGGGAAACTACGTGAAAGGCCAGCCTGGCTGTGTTAGGGAGACCTTGCCCAGATAAAAAGTGACAACAGTATTAGGGATATATCCTCATGCCAGAGTGCTTTCTTGTGTAAAGACGCTAGAATCAATTCTACTAACACACACACACACACACACACACACACACACACGTGCGCGTGTGTGTTTTCCTCTTACAATCTCTCACACTATTTCTGGCAACAGGCTATTGTTTTAGCTGCAAAGAGAAGTTACCACCAAGGGCTCTGATTATTGCCCACCCTTTTTGGGACAGGGTCTCAATGTGTAATCCTGGCTATCTTGGAACTCGCTCTGTAGACCAGGCTAGCCTCAAACTCACAGAGATCTGTCTTCTTGCTGTGGGATACCTTTCTGTACACTGTGAATATGTGTTGCTCTGACTGGTTGATAAATAAAGCTGCATTGGCCTGTGGCAGGGCAGGGTAAGGTTAGGCGGTACATTCGAACTAGAGATGAGATGAAGGATGGAGTTGGGGGAGACGCCAGCCCACTGCCGAAGGAACATGCCAGCAGACCAGTAATGCCACGGCCATGTGGCAACAAATAGATGAACAGAAATGGGTTGAATTAAGGTGGAAGAACTAGCTACCAAGAAGCCTGACCCACAGGCCATACAGTCTGTAAGTAATATAAGCCTCTGTGTGTTTACTTGGGACTAAGCGGCTGCAGGGTGCCAGAGGGAGAAATGTGTCCCTGCTGCAGGGCTGGGCAGGACCAGAGAAACCCTCCGTTTATATCTTCTCTGCCTCTAGAGTGCTGGGATCAAAGGTTTGTGACACAACATTTGCCTTTTCTACCCTATTATTTATCTCATTAAAAATGGTTCATAAAGGGCCAGCAGGATGGCTTTGAGGAGAAAGGCACCTGCTGCCAACCTGAAGACCTCAGTCCCCAGGACTCACATGGTATAAAAAGAGAATCAACTCCCACAAGTGGTCCTCTGGCTTTCCTACGCATGCTACGGCACATGTGCACCCGCATACAAACACGCACACATACACACACAGCACATCTCTTTTAATTTAAGGTGTATTATTTTACGTGTATGAGTGTTTTGCCTGCATGTATATCTGTGCACCATGTGCATGTCTAGTGCTTGTGTGGGTGAGATGAAGGAGTCAGGTCTCTGTGGGACTGGAATTACAGGTGACTGTGAGCTGCCATGTGGGTGCTGGGAACCAAACCCAGGTTCTCTGCAGGAGCGGCCAGTGCTCTTAACCCTGAGCCATCTCTCTAGCCCCACAAAGTAATTTTTTAATGTAAAAAAAATTGTTTATATATTCACTACATGTGTGGAGGCGATTACCACTAGAGAAGGCACAGAAACACAGCATCACGCTGCCCACCTGTGGTCCATGTACAAAACACTCATTAGCCGGGGGAGAAACACTAGAAAAACCCAGCTTTGTATCCCACAATGATTCAAAATCTTGAGACCCCTTAAAGAGCTGCATGCAGAGCCAGGGCCACAGAGACATCGTGGGAGCTACCCTCTGCTACACAACCGTCCTCACCCACTGAGAGCAGCATCCGGAAGTTCTCCAGCATCACGTCATGGTACAGCTTCCTCTGGGCAGCGTCCAGCAGCCCCAGCTCCTCCTCACTGAAGACCACGGCCACATCCTTGAATGTTACTGCCTCCTACAATACCAAACACATGCCCCCTAAATCTTGCAACAAAGGGCAGCTGAGGCTGGGATGGGGCAGTGTGGTGGTATTGTGTTCCCCAAAATATTGTGCACACTAATAAACTTATCTGGGGTCAGAGACAGAACAGCCACTAAATACAAAGGCTAGAAAATGGTGGCACTCACACCTTTAATCCTAGCATTCCAGAGGCAGAAATCCCTCTGGATCTCTGTGAGTTCAAGGCCACATTGGAAACAGCCAGGCATGGTGACACACGCCTTTAATCCCAGGGAGTGATGGCAAAAACAGAAAGATATATAAGGTGTGGAGACCAGAAACTAGAAGCTTTTAGCTGGTTAAGCTTTTAGGCTTTGGAGCAGCACAGTTCAGCTGAGACCCATTTGGATGAGGACTCAGAGGCATCCAGTCTGAGGAAACAGGATCAGCTGAGGAACTGGCAAGGTGAGGTGGCTGTGGCTTGTTCTGTATCTCTGATCTTCTAGCATTCACCCCAATACCTGGCTTCAGGTTTGATTTTATTAATAAGACCTTCTAAGATTCCTGCTACATCACAGAGTCATGGAGTACCTGCCTGGCATCCACAAAGTCCTTCCTGTGTCCCACCCGCAGCACCACAGACATTGGGGGTGGGTACAATGCCCCATGCCAGTACATGGGAGGCTGAGACAGGAGGGTGACTTGTCAGTTGGAAGTCATACTGAGTTCCAGGACAGGATGGAACCCTGTTCCATCCTAACAAAAAGACCACTTTTTACATAGAGTTCAACTGTCCATTTTCTTATACGTTAAAACTGCAACATCAACAAATACGCAATTTTAAAATTATAATGTATGAGGCTGACTTTCTTCTCATTTTTTTTCCTGCTGTGGAATAGTCCTTCTGTACACTGTGAATATGTATTACTCTCATTGGTTAATAAAAAGGTGACAGGCCAGTAGCCAGATAGGAAGTATAGGTAGGACAGCCAGACACAGAGGACTCTGGGAGGAGGAAGAGTGCAGTCAGGAGAGACACCAGTCGGCCGCTGAGCAAGCAGGGCACATAGAAAATGAGGTAACAATCCATGAGCCATGTGGTGAGGCACAGATAAGAAATATGGGTTAAGTGTAAGAGTTAGCTAGTAACAAGCCTGAGCTATCGGCCGAACATTTATAAGTAATACTAAGCCTATGTGTCAGTTATTTGGGAGCAGGTGATTGGGCCAGAAAAACTCCACCTACATTTTTGTATTGTATTCTTTCCCTCAAATCCATATAAAGACCCGTGGTTCTTTATGCCATAGGCAACAGTGAACCCATACAAAAACCTGGGCTAGCGAGAGGCAGCTCAGTGGGTGAAGGCATTTGCCATCCAGCCAGGCATCCTAAGTTAACTTCCTGGGAGCCACATCGTAGGAGAGAACTGACTCCTACAGTTGTTCTCTGACCTCCACATGTGTGCTGTGGCATGCACGTGAGTACACTCATGTACTCAAAACAGATGTTAAAAAAATCCTAATACAAATCAGTGAAAAACAACTTGATATCTGTATTTACTTTGTGATTAGGTGTTTTTTTTTTTTTTTTTTTTGAGACAGGGTTTCTCTGTGTTGCTTTGGAGCCTGTCTTGGATCTCGCTCTACAGACCAGGAGGCTGGCCTCAAACTCACAGAGATCTGCCTGCCTCTGCCTCCCGAGTACAAGGATTAAAGGCATGTGCCACCATGCCTAGCTGTAAAATAATATATTTTCATATATTTACTAACTATGTTTATTTCCTCTCTGTGGTTTTGTTGTTGTTGTTGTTGGTTTTTCAAGACAGGATTTCTCTGTGTAACGGCCCTGGCTGTCCTGGAACTCGCTCTGTAGACCATACTGGCCTTGAACCACAGAGATCCGTCTGGCTCTGCCTCCTGAGTGCTGGGGACTCAAGGTGTGTGCCACCAGGCTCTGCTCCTCTCCGTATTTTAGAATTTTCTTTTGAAACAGGATCTTGTAGCTTAGGCTGGCCTCAAATTTGATGTAGCCAAGGATGACCCTCCACTACTCTAAGCCTCCTGCCTCTACTTCCCGAGTGTTGGGATCACAAGTGTGTGACACCATGACTGGTGTGTGTGGTGCTGGGGATTGAACCCGGGGCCTTACGCATGCAAGGCAAGCACTCTCTCCATCGGGCTAGGTCCCTAGCCCCATGTTCAGCTGGCTCTCTTCGGCACTTTGTCTGTCCTTCTAGTTAACCAGTGTGATAGCTTACGGCTATGTGAAATTCTATCGACAACGTTAAGCTCAGTGGGTGTTGGTTCTGCACAGCTGGGGATCAAAGCCAGGGCACTGAACATTCGAGGCAAGTGCTCTGCCCAAGCTCATTTCCAGCCCGTATTGCCATTCCTTAGCATCCACGTGGTGGACATTCTCCCTCTCATTGTTGTCTAGCTCTGTGTACAGCAGTGTCCCAACCTGAATGATGCTGTCATGGGCTTTTCTAGTTTGTGACTGTTCATCCAATCATATTGTATTTTTATTATTTTTTAAAAACACCTTTATTATTTCTGATTATGTGTATGTGGGCCGGGCATGTGCATGTGAGTGCAAGTGTCCTCAGAGGCCAAAAGAGGGCATCAGAGTCCAGGGAGCTGGTTACAGGCTGTTGTGAGTCACTCGAGACAGGTGCTGGGATCCAAACTTGGGTGCCCTGGAAGAGCAGCCAGTGCTTTTGACCACTGAGCCCTTCTTTATTATTTTATTCATCCCATTATAAAGTGATAAAAGTTAAAGTGACACTAAAACACATGGTGACTAACATCTGGCATCCGAGGGCTTCTCAAATGTCCTCTGACCTCCACATGCACACCACAGTGGCACAGTGCACCTGTCTACAGCCACGCCCACACAACAAATAAACCAATAAATGTAAGAGAGAGAATTTAAAAAAAACAAAACAAAACAAAAAAAAAACATAGAACAGTCAGCACAACTCACCTTGAACTTGATCATCCTGTCCTCCCGGGGAACAGCTGCATCTTAGGAAGGGGTAACGATGGGAGAGAAAAAAAGCCATGACCATCTGGCCAGGGTCTGACTAGCTCCCACGGCAGCGTGCTATGCATGACAATTGTGTGCTTCCTGGGGAGGCTGATGCAGACAGCGCTCACCCTGCAGCCGAGAGCCCCTGGCCAGGAGCGACCCGCCCGGTACAGAACCGACAGTCTCCTCTCGGCCTTTCATACCGGCATGGTGGAGAAGGGCTGGCCAGCTGGGGCTCTAGGAATCAGGCTGTGCCCTGGGCCAGCTCCTCAAAGACACGAGGTTTTGCAAACTCACCAAACTGAGGGGAGAGCCATGGAAGATGTTGCCCCGGAAACAGAGACAACTGAATAAAGTCCCTGCCTCTGGGAAACGTATGCATTTTGATAATCAACATAATTAAACTTAACTACAGGAAAATCATCTTTGCCAGGCAGAAACAACAACTTGGCTTGATGTTACTCATCTACAGTTCTGGCACTCAGGAGAGACTGAGGTAGGAGGACTGCTATCAGTTCAAGTTGGCATGGATTACACAGGGAGACCCTATCTCAAAAGTCACCATAAAGAGCTAGAAACGTGCTATTGTTTGGCACACCAGGGGCCCCGAGTAGCCCATGCACGCTGGCACACTGCTCCACGAAGGTTCCTCACACATACCTGCAGAGAAGCTGCTGCTGTGTAACCTCGGTCCCAACACCTAAACCGCTGTGCACATCCTCAGCTACAAAGGGGACAGAAACAGAGTCGGTCCTACGATTATGACGGGGAGGAAATGAACACACACAGGCAGCACCGTGACGAGGTACCTGGTATCTTAGGGCCTCCTTACCAACAAAGATGTCAGCTGTTGCACCCGTGAACACGTGAGGTCAGAGGCAGGTGGGGTCCCTGAACCCAGCTTCATCGGGCATCCAGCATGCCAAGGCTCGCCTCACTGTTGTTTCTGATGACGACAATAGATGGACAGGAGTCACGGAGAGGGAGCGGGAGGGAGCGGGAGGGATCGCTGACTGACAGGGCCGAGAGGGGTCAGAGGGGCAGGAGCTGCTCCGAGGCAATCTAAGCGGCAGTCAGCACTCTCATCTGAAGGCACCAGGATGAGTCGCAGTCCCAACCAGCCATCACCTTGACTATGGATGGACAGACAGCCCACAAGATAGGAACAGTTAGCGATGACAGAGAAGGGACACCCCGTAACAAATCAGGGGTCCCCTGGGGCAATGCTAGCCATTAACTACGTATCAAGCCACTTTTAGTGATCTGAGTCAAAACCAGGATAGGGAGACACAGCACGGCTGCTTAATTATGTACACATTTGCCCTGACTCTTCCTTATTTATTTAATTACAGTAATTTAGAGCAACTGTTCTCAACCTGTGGGTCATGACTCTGTGTGCTGTGGGATGTCTTTCTGTACGCTGTGAATATGGTTTATTACCATTGGTTAATAAACAGACTGCTTTGGCCTATAGCAAGGCAGGATAGAGTAAGGTGGGAAATCCAAGCAGAGAGACAGGGAGAAAGAGGGCGGAGTCGAGCACATGCCAGCCATCCAGCCACCCAAGGAGCAACACGCCAGCAGAGCATTAACACCATGGCCATGTGGCAATACACAGATTAACAGAAATGGGTTGATTTAAGATGTAAGAGCTAGCTAGTAATAAGCCTGAGCCACATGTCAAACAGTCTGTAATTAATATTAAGCCTCTGAGTCAATTATTTGGGAAGCGGCTGCAGGACCAGGGTGGGACAGAAAAGCCTCCATCAAGAATCCTGTGTATCAGATATTTACATTATGATTCATAATAGTTGCAAGATTACAGTTACAAAGTAGAGACGAAATAATTTTATGGTTAGGGGTCACCACAACACGAGGGACCGTATTAAAGGGTCGCAGCAACAGGAAGCTGAGAACCGCTGACCTAGGGTGTGTGTGCAGGGCACAGGTGTGGCCACCACAAGATCATCTGCTGCAAGAGTTGGCTCTCTCCTTCCAGCGCCATCTTGCAGGGCCCTGTTCCCCTATTTCACCTAAAGTTCAGGTCAGTACCATGAAGTCAGACCAGGGGCTCACTGGACCCCAATGCAGCAACTTTGGTTCAGTCTCTTCTCTATTCATCACCACTACTTCTGTCTTTGGTTGGACTGGACAGGCGACTGAGCCTAGACTACTGGGGTTTCCTAAGGACTGTGGCCCTAAATCTCTGGTTATTATTCCAGGCAATCCTATGTCTTGATGAGAATATATCCAGAAAGCTATGGACCTGGGCTGTGTAAGTCCCGGGCCAACCTTGAAGCCCTAATTTATCCACCCTATCTCAAGCCCTTCATCACTAAAATAAGAAAAATAAGCACGGCGTGGTGACATGCATCTTCAATCCCATCACTCAGGAAGGAGAGTTGGGTAACTCTCTGAGTTCGAGGCCAGCCTGGCCTACATAGGGGGTCCCAGGACAGCCAGGGCTACACAGAGAAACCCTGCTTCAAAAAAAGATATTGCCTAAAAGCAAACGAACCAAATCACACTGGCAACACATGTAACTCCCTCACCAAGGGGCCCAAATGCAGCAGACACTGCTCAGTGTCTGGAGCCCTGTTCAGTGAAGTCCAGTTCGGCGGCTCTCTTCCCTCGCGCGGTCTCTCTGTCTCTCTTTCTCTCTCTCCTAATAAAGCTCTAGAAAGGTAACCATGGCTCGTCATTCTTCCGACACCTCAACATCCTGAGCTCTTTCGTGGGCGTGGCCGCCGCTCTGCGGGAGGGAGGGAGGCTCGCTGGCCGCCCTGCGCTCCCGCCCCACCAGCCTGCAGCCGACTCCCCTACCGCCGCCCCTGCAAACCTCCAGATCCAGGGGGTCAGTCGAGGAAGGGGCGGGAGAGAGGAGACTCACCCGAGAACACGGGGAGCGGATGCTAACTGAAACCACCACTTCCCAGACCGCTTCGCATCAGCCCGCTCTGCCAAACCACGTGCAACAATCAGAGAACTTAAACTACACTTCCCAGAATGCTCCACGACCGCCGGCCTCGGCAGAGGAGCGCCCAGGGACAGAGACTCCGGACTACACTTCCCAGAAGCCTCCGCGTCAGCCCGCCCACGTACAAGCGGGCGGGACACTGTGGAACAGCTGACCTACACTTCCGGTAATGGGCGAGGAAACCCGATCGTGGACTCACTCTATGGAGTGTGGCAACTCTGTGGAGTGTGTGCGTGCCACGCAGGTATTTCTATAGCCTTCCGCGGAAATTCTTATTTGATCTGCGAGACACTGGTCCGCACTATGTAACCCAGGCTGAGCTCACGGTGGTCCTCCTGTCTCAGCCTTACCCATTCTCCAGTGCCGGGCTAACTGGCGTGTGCCAGGCTGCCTTTGAAGTTGACACGACCCACAGGATCCCGGAGGAAAAGTTATAGTCTTCACCTCACGGGCGGTAATTTGGCCCTAACGTTGCCCTTATATACCTGAGTCCTAAAGGAAAATAGTCCCACACAGCACATCGGGCAGTTTGGTTTGGGAAAGCTAACCAGTGAGGAGATAGAATCTTCAAGGAATTACCGGGGAAGAGGATAATGGTTTGTGCAATGTGATACTATGATACTAAAACGGATAAAGAATAAGCAAGGCAGAATGTATGTAAATAAGGACTAATGTACACTTCTGCAGGTACAAAAGGGTATATTTTATTTTGAAGGGCTTTTATAGTTTTTTCTAATTGTCCAGATCTTTTACCTACATTTACTGGAATCTCCGTCTTTTCCCCTCAACATTTGTGTATTATATATCCCTAAAATTATTTTCTGTTTTCTTTTTAATTTTTTACAATGAAAAAATGTTGAAATGTTTTGTTTTGTTTTGTTTTTTGTTTTGTTTTGTTTTGTTTTGTTTTTTTGTTTTGTTTTTTTGGTTTTTCGAGACAGGGTTTCTCTGTGTAGCTTTGCGCCTTTCCTGGAACTCACTTGGTAGCCCAGGTTGACCTCGAACTCAGAGATCCGCCTGGCTCTGCCTCCCGAGTGCTGGGATTAAAGGCGTGAAATGTTATTTTTTAAAAAAAAACTACTTAGACCACACACACACACACACACCAGGCCAAGCATGGTAGCACAGGCCTTTAATTCTAGTTAGAAATTCCAGGCTGGTCACTGGAATTAGAAGCTAGAAGCTAGTCTTTTCTGTAGAGTGAGGCCCTGTCTCTAAAGGGGGAGTGGGGTACATGTTCTATGACCAGTCAGGCAGTAAAAGTCCAACACTTACTTGTCCCATGTGGCTTTTGGTAGCAAAAATTCTTTTAGATTGAAAAAAAAAGATGCCAGGCATATCTCTTGAATTTGAGGCCAGCCTGGGCTATATATTGAGTTCCAGGCCAGCCCAGGCTACATAGTGAGACCCTGTCTCTAAAAGAAAAAACAACCTTATTTTAAAGTCACTTGTTCTATCCAGCCAATTTTGTAAGCATGGTCTTCCTCAAATATCAGAAATATTCTTATTTATAGGAAACCTGAAATTGTGTTAAGCCAGAACCAGAGGTGACGTGAAAGTATTTGACCAAAACCTGCACTGTACCTCCTTCACGTCCAGACAGATCTGCCCACCACATCACAGCAGCACGTGCCCCAGCCTCCTCCTAACCCTTCTGCTGGGCTGCCCTTTCCAAAGCACAAGCACACTGATGATTCATATTCTCAGTCTCCCTCCCCCTCCCCTTTCTCTCCCCCCTGTCTCCTGAATCTTCTAGTTTCAATTCACAGGATGAAACTTTTTTTTTTTTTAATTATCCCAAAGGACCACCGTCAAAAGTTTTTTTCATCCAAACCAAATCTCGGAGTATATGTGTGGCACAGTGGAGATGCTGTAACAGGCACACAAAGCAGCCAGAAAAAGAATTTTCACATGATAGGATTGTCCACGGGGAAAATCCCAAGAAACCCATAAAGAGCTGCTTCAACCATCAAGGAGGCCAAGACTGCAGCATACAAGCCTAATATAAAACAGGCCACTGGAGTTTGACAGATGAGCAGTGAACAACTGGAATCTGATGTTAGAAAAATAATACTTAATTTAGCACAAAAAAAGTGTGGGATACTTGTGCAAAAACTGAATAAAATATGTGCCAAATCTCTATGCTGAGAACTGCACATCTCTGTTGCAAGAAACCCAGAGTCCTGGGCAGCCATATCAATTGCTGCAACAGTTGATGTTGCTAAGATGGCAACGTTCTGGTCCCAAACAAAACCAGAGTTTACTGGTTAAAAAAAACAAACAAACCACAAAGCTGATTCTAAAGGTTCCTGAAAATCAAACTAATGAAAAAACCAGTGAGCGGAGCCAGAGACAAAAGCAGAGGCCAAACCACAGATCTGAGAAGATGGCTGGGCTGCCCCCATGCATCATGAAGGAAACCCAGTATGTGCTGGCAGAACCAGTACCAGGCAGTAAAGCAGAACCAGATGAAAGCAAGTCCATTCTTTTCACGTAGTCATTGCTGGGCCCAGGATTCCCCTCTGGGGGAGGGACGTTTAAACTCGAACTGTCAGCACCTAAAGAATGCTTTGCTGGGCGGTGGTGGCGCACGCCTTTAATCCCAGCACTCAGGAGGCAGAGCCAGGTGGATCTCTGTGAGTTCGAGGCCAGCCTGGACTACCAAGTGAGTTTCAGGAAAGGCGCAAAACTACACAGAGAAACCCTGTCTCGAAAAACAAAACAAAACAAAACAAAACAAAAAAAGAATGCTTCATGACCAATATTTGTCATCCTAAGGCAGCCGAATTAGGAAGAATATGTTTAGATATTGTAGCATGAATCTTAGAAGGTCTTATTAATAAAATCAAACCTGGAGCCGGGTATTGGGGTGAATGCTGGAAGATCAGAGAAGCAGAACAAGCCACAGCTACCTCACCTCACAAGTTCCTCAGCTGGTCCTGTTTCCTCAGACTGGATGCCTCTGAGTCCTCATCCAGAATGAATCTCAACTAAACTGTGCTGCTCGAAAGCCTGAAAGCTTAACCAGCCAAATGCTTCTAGTTTTTGGTCTTCACGCCTTATATACCTTTCTGCTTTCTGCTATCACTCCCTGGGATTAAAGGCTGCTTTCTGGGATTAAAGGTGTGAGTCACCATGCCTGGCTGTTTCCAATGTGGCCTTGAACTCACAGAGATCCAGAGGGATTTCTGCCTCTGGAATGCTAGGATTAAAGGCATGTGCTACCACTACCTATCCTCTATGTTTAATATTGTGGCTGTTCTGTCTCTGACCCCAGATAAGTTTATTAGTGTGCACAATATTTTGGGGAACACAAAACCACCACAAGATATTTTGAAAGGTAAGTGGTCCCCCGCACTGCAGATCCGTACAGTTCTGCTATTGATCCAGGCTTTGTTTAATGCTCTGAATCCAGATGACCCATTAGCAAATGATGTATGTTGTGGAGTAGAATATTTGTTTAAATAGGTAAAGATGTGTTACATGTGTTTTGTTGAAGAACAATTGTTTAACTATGTAAAGATGTGTTGCTGTTTCATCTTGCCTGTCTAAGGCACCTGATTGGTCTAATAAAAAGCTGAATGGACAATAGCTAGGCGGTAGAGGGATAGGCAGGGCTGGCAGGCAGAGAGAATAAGTAGGAGGAATCTAGGCTCACAAGAGAATGAGGGAGAAAGAGAGGGCAGACACCCAAGGCCAGCCAGCCAAAGCAGCCACCAACCAGCCAGACATGGAGGATGCAGGAAAGTAGGACATACAGAATGAAAGAAAGGTTAAAAAGTCCCAGGCAAAACATAATAGAAGAGAAATAGGTTAATACAAGTTATAAGAACTAGTGGGACAAGCCTAAACTAAAGCCAAGCATTCATAACTAATAAGAAGTCTCTATGTCATGATTTGGGGGCCGGCAGGCCAAGACAGCCTGCTACATTTGGGGCCCAATGTGGGGCACATATTTCTACATAGGGCCTGAGAAAGCTGGGGGAAAAAAGAAAAAACAAACAAACAAACCAACAACCCAACATGGCTTCCTAGTGGCCTGGTGCTCGTACATACGGAGGGGCAGCTCTGCCGTACAGCGAGCACTTGAGCAGCTGGCACATTACATGGAAACCACAAGCTAAGTTAAAACGCCTGCCACATTGCGGGCACCAACTTCCTAGAACGGGGTGATTAAAGGCAGCTCCTGCTTAAAAGCAGCTCTCAGCCAGGCCCAGTGGGTGTAAAATTTGGCTCTCACAGACCCAAGTGGGGCAGAGCCAGCTGCCAGCACTAAGCCACTTATGTGGCTGCATTCCTGCTCCAGAGAGCAGCACCTAGCCCTAGTCCATCCTTTGTTCAGCCCACACCTTTTGTTTCTCTTATCGCCCTAAGGGAATCTTGTCTGAGAGTCTCCCAAGGATACAAAGGCCTATGCAAAACTTGGAATGTAACTGAAGTTTTTCTGTGTCCCACCTGGTCCGCAGCCGCTCAGAAGTAAATACACAGATTAAAAATAATTAAAACTGCTTGGTCATTAGCTCAGGCCTACCACTGACTAGCTCTTACACTTAAATTCAGCCCGTTTCTGTTCATCTATATGTTGCCACATGTTCTGTGGCTTTACCTGTGTGCCATTACAGCCCTGGACAGTGGGCTGGTGTCTCCTGACTCAGCCTTCCACTTCCCAGAATTCTCCTTGTCTGTTTATCCTGCCTATACTTCCTGCCTGGCTACTGGCCAATCAACTTTTTATTTATCAACCAATCAGAACAGCACATATTCACAGCACACAGAACATCCCACAGCACTGGAAAACCGTGGTACCTGAGAAACTGAGGAATTTGCACTTGACCTTGTATTTCTGGAAGCTCCTTTCAGGATATTTTGAGCATATGGAAATCCACTTGCTAAAGTGTAAATATTGAGAAAATAAAAATGCCCTGGCCGAAGGGAAAGTGCTTCAGTCTGGAGAGACTGGAACATCCTGCAGCCATAAAAGGTTAAATTCATTCTTTTTTTTTTAATATTTTATGTCTTGAGTGCTCTATGTGTATACTTGCACTCCAGAAGAGGGCAAATCCTGTTATAGATGGTTGTGAGCCACCATGTGGGTGCTAGGAATCGAACTCAGGACCTCTGGAGGAGCAGAGAGTGCTCTTAACCACTGAGCCATCTCTCCAGCCCCTAAATTCATTCTTAAGGTGCCTCTGAGTCTTCCTTCCATGTATCCACGTGAATCCACACACCTATGCTGCAACATTTTCGACACACTTAGCAGTTTAAGGTTTCCCTCACACAGTCAGAAAAGGCTACAGATACAGTAAAGCAGGTCCAAACTGGGGAAAAAACCCTCTAAATAGGTTACAGTGTGTTTAAAAATGTGTGTAGGTGCTTAAGAAAGAAAAGAAAATGGGTATAAACAGTCATAGGGGAAAAAAAAGAAATAGTTTAAAAATAATTAAGTCTGTAATCTGGATCCTCTGTAGTGTTGTGTTGACTTTGAATTTTTTAAAATGCTGATGAGCAACCAACAGCTGCTGAGAGACACTGGACTGTAAGAGGGACTGCTGAATTAAACCAGCCTAGATACTTTAGGGATATCTTAACTTTAAAATGGAATTCAGAAAATATATTCCATTGGGAGAGAGGTTATGCTTTTGTTTCCACAGGAAATGAAAGGCTGTGGATTCCTTCAAGGTTAATAGAGATCGTGTTTGGCCAGGGGAGACCTCCTGAAAATTTGGACTACAGACATACAGAAATAAACCAAGAAAAACTACAAGACAGGTGACTTATGTACTGACCCCTCTGCATGGCAACAGCTCTGAGACTGGACAACAAATGTTACAACTAGTTTTTCCAGGACTTGACCATTATCCTAATTTTCTCAGGGTCCCCTGGAGATGCTGTCACCCCCAGACAACAGGAAGCAGTCTGGAGAACAGAATGCCCACATTCCCAAGAGGTGAGGTGGGTGGTTTTTGGTCATTCAGTGGGTTATGGATGTCTGTCATTGTTTAGGGGGGATATAGGAATATAGGATAAAAAGACAAGTGTTAACCTCAAATATTTTACATTGGTATGGATTTTGGTATATTGATACAAATTTGAAGTTATTTTTGTTATGCTGTGTTGTTTCAACTCATTTGGGGTATTGTGCTTATATAGCTCATTTAAAAATGTAATGTATAATTAAGAAATATAGGTTAGTAGTTAGTCATCTATAATAATCAAACTTGTAGTCATATTAGGTATGTTTTTATAGTTAAACAGATAAATTTTAGATAGATAGGTGATCTTCAAACACTTCAGAGACCTACAGAATACGGCATTTAAGATGTTTCAATAAGCCGGGCGGTGGTGGCACATGCCCACGCCTTTAATCCCAGCACTCAGGAGGCAGAGCCAGGCGGATCTCTGTGAGTTCGAGGCCAGCCTGGGCTACCAAGTGAGTTCCAGGACAGGCGTAAAGCTACACAGAGAAACCCTGTCTCGAAAAACCAAAAAAAAAAAAAAAAAGTTGTTTCGATAACCTAAGGATTTTCATGACAGTGAGACACGTCTGCTCCTGGCAGCACTGATCTACTTCACAAAAGGATGACAGGCATTGAAGAATCTCTATATAGAGTTTGCTTTCAATGTGGCAAAGCTAGCCATTTGGGCAAGAAACTGCCCTTGCCTTGACTGCTGACAGTATACTGTCCCAACTGGGCATGCAGGAGACAAAAGAAAGTGACCGTTGAACTTAGAAGACAAGGCAGGACAGTCCTTCAAAAATCCTGCTTTACAGAAAAGTCTGCCAGATATTCTTCAGGACACACAGGGAAGTGACCGCTGAACTTAGAAGACAAGGCAGGACAGTCCTTCAAAAATCCTGCTTCACAGAAAAGTCTGCCAGATATTCTTTAGGACACACAGGGAAGTGACTGCTGAACTTTACCAAGACAAGGTGGGACAGTCCTTCAATATTCCTGCTTCACAGAAAAGTCTGTCAGGTACTCTAGGCTTGTAGGCTGAAGATGGATGCCCCAACATTGCAAAGGAACGTTGGGTGACTGTCCAGGCAGCCAGCCAGATGTCACTGTCATTTTTATAGTTTTGGAAGTGGCTTGCATTACACTTCCTGTTTGTTCAAGTAATATTATATCCTTCTGGGGTCTTTGATGAAGTTGAATAGATAGTTATATTACAGTTTTCCTTCATTATGATAGAAAATAAATTCAGTACAAAACTTTGGACTCACCAAGATAGAGTAAATAATGGGGTATTTTCTCTGAATTTGCCAAATACAAATACAAAAACTAGATATTGTAAATGTAATTCTTACTTGATAATTGTTCTTTTTATTTATAGTTTTACTGTGTTAAAGTAAAAGCCTTTCCTTTTTTATTTAGACAAAAAGTGGTAAATGTTGTGGAATAGATATGTTTAACTATGTAAAGATTTGTCACGTTTCATTGTGTTTCAGAATAATTGTTTAACTATGTAAAGATGTGTTGCATTTGTTTGTGCTGCATTTGTTTTAACTATGTAAAGATGTGTTGCTGTTTCATCTTGCCTGCCCAAGATACCTGATTGGTCTAATAAAAACCTGAATAGCCAATAGCTAGGCAGAGGAGGGATAGGCAGGGCTGGTGGGCAGAGACAAAGGGGGATAAACAGACAGACAGAGAAGAAACAGGAAAGCAGGATGGACAGTACATAGATGAGGTAAACAAGCCTCAGGTAAACACATAGATTAATAGAAAATGGTTAATTAAAGAAAAAAGCAGGCTGGAGCGATGGCTCAGAGGTTAAGAGCACTGGCTGTTCTTCCAGAGGGCCTGGGTTCAATTCCCAGCACCCACATGGTGGCTCACATCTGTCTGTAACAGTTCCAGGGGATATGGCACCCTCACACAGACATACATGCAGGCAAAAACAAAACAAAACAAAACACCAATGCATATAAAATAAAAATAAATCTTGGCTGGGTGGTGGTGGCGCATGCCTTTAATCCCAGCACTCGGGAGGCTGAGCCAGGCGGATCTCTGTGAGTTCTAGGCCAGCCTGGTCTACAGAGTGAGTTCCAGGAAAGGTGCAAAGCTACACAGAGAAACCTTGTCTCGAAAAACCAAAAAAAAAAGCTATCTAGAAATAAGCCTTAGCTAAGGCTGAGTATTCATAATTAATAAGTCTCCATGTCGTGATTTGGGGGCTGGAAGTCCAAGAAAGCCTGCTATAGATGTGGCCGAGCAGTGGAAGACCAACAAATTCCAAGCCATAGGAACAGTGAGAGCATGGACTAGGCTATGTTCCAGGAATAATACTGAAGTCGATCAGACCATCAGGTGTCCGTCACTTCTCCTGTTCTGCCAAGACTTCCTCCCTTTTTTGTTTGCATGCAATGGACCCAGTCTTAGAAATGTTGCAGAATACAAGCTCAGGCACCTTCACCTTAGGTGATTACATGCGCATTAGCAAATCTGTGTCTTGTCCTGATTCACTGTTGTAAAGCATGGGCAGAGGCTGGTAGTATCATCCGGTGTTGTGAAATGTCTAAAAGCCATGGCTCTCTGCTTGGGTTCGTTTCCCTGTCAGGGTTTAAGTGCAAAGCGCTGTGGATGAAGGTAGTTCTCAGGGTTAGCTGCCAGGGGTGTGGGTGTTTTTATGTTACACTTTAGTGGGGAGAGTGGTTTTAGTTCTATGATCTCCTTCTCCTCCCCTATCTTACGGGGTCTAATTGTAGTGGTTAAATGCAACTAGCCAGTTTTTCAGAATATACTCTCTAGGGGCTGGAGGGATGGCTCAGCGGTTAAGAGCACTGACTGCTCTTCCAGAGTTCCTGAGTTCAATTCCCAGCAACCACATGGTGGCTCATAACCATCTATAATGGGATCTGGTGCCCTCTTCTGGCCTGCAGGCAGAACACTATATACATAATAAATACATCTTTAAAAAAAAAAAAAAAAAAGAATATACTCTCTAGCCAAGTCTAACTTTAGATGCTGTGGATGGACAAGCTTGATTGTCTGAACCGAAATGGGAACGTTAAATAAACCTCACAGCCCTCACTAATGACGCTGACACTCTGCTGTCAAGTGTAGACTCCCCTCCCCGCAGAGAAGACAGCTTGTGACCGCTTTGTGCGGCTTGTCTGGAGACTTCTGTCAAACTTACGTTCTAGTAAAACATGTTTTTGTTATCCAAAAAAGAAGAGAAGGAGTCAAATTAATTTTGAAAAAGATTGGAGTTGGAAGACTCACACTGACTGCAGTGAATCAAAAGAAGCTACTCTTCTTCTTCTTCTTCTTCTTCTTCTTCTTCTTCTTCTTCTTCTTCTTCTTCTTCTTTTTTTTTGGTAACAGCTCTTACTACACAATATCTGGGAAAACATCATACAAGCATGGGGGACCGAGAGGCCAGGGAAAGACAGGCACATGGATTATCCACACAAGTGTGACGAACTCCAGATGTCTACATGACCTCACACTTACGCAAAGTTAGCTGAAATGCACTAGGTGTTGATGACAAATCTAAGGAGGGAAAAACCAAGCTCAGTGCCAACACCCATGTCAACAACTTACAACCACCTATAACCACAGCTCCGCGGGATCTAAGGACTCTGGCCTCCGAGCGCCCGCACACAGTGTGCACACACACACACTGAGGCAGACACATAACTTAAATTTTTTAAAGAGTTTGGGAAAGTTAAGCATAGTCCTACTCTATCATCCATCAATAATCTTAGATACTTAAGAATCCGAAAGAAATGTAGATTATTTATGAAATGGTGTGAAATGCTTGTAGCTGCTTTCCTCATAACCACGAAATCTGGAAATCCAAACATGGTTCAGGTGGCAAAAGAATAAACAAACATGGTATATCCACACAAAAGAATACTATTCAGCAATGAAAAAGGAATGATAGGCCTAGGGATGAAATTCAGTGGTAGAACATTTGCTTAATATGTGACACCTGGGTCCAATCACTAGCTACACCCGCAAAGATACATAAACAAGATGGGTGAATTAAAGAATTACACCAACTGGAAACCTTAGATTCAACAGGCTACAAACTATAGGATCCCACTTATGACATTTTGGAAGAAGTAAACTATTGGAAAACAGATCACTGGTTGCTACAGGTAACAATGGGGACTGCAGAGAAGAGAAGTTCAGGGCAGGGGATGCTGGAGCCATTAGATATTTTGACTGTGGTGGTTTCGTGACATTTTTCAAAGCTCAGAATGATATACCAAAGTCGATTTTACTGTAAAAATATCCACCTAAAGTTATTTTAAATGCTAGTTCTCTTGGTTTGTGACTGGGTGTAGTGGTGCACTCCTTTAATCTCAGTATTTGGGAGGCAGACAAATTTCTCTTGAGTTCCAAGCCAGCCAGAAATACAGTGCGATCTAGGTTCTCTCCCAGTTTTTAATTACCTTTTTATTTTAGGGGTGAGGTGTATGTGTGCCAGGCTGCTCATATGGAGGTCAGAGGACAACGTGGGGGGTCGGTTCTCTGTGAATTCTGGGGTTGAACTCAGGTCATCACATTTAGCAGCAAGTACCTTTACCACCAAGCCAACCCCACTGGTCCTGTTTGAGTTTTGTTTGTTTGTTTTTTAAGACAGGGACAGTTTCTTTGTCTATCAGCTCTAGCTGTCCTGGAACTCACTCTGTAGACCAGGCGGGCCTTGAACTCAAAGAGATCCACCTGCCTCTGCCTTCCGAGTGCTGGGATTAAGCCACCATGCCCGGTTTCCTGTTTAACTTTTTTTTAAGACAAAGCCCAGGCTAGCCTCAAATTCACTATGAAGTTAAAATTGGTCTTGAACTCCTGATCCTACCTCCCAAGTACTGAGATTACAGGTGTATGCCACCATATTTGGCTAGGACTTCATACCTGAGAACTTATATTATCAAAAATGGATAGAAACTTTTGTTACATTTTTTTCTGCATCTACTGAGATAAGAATCAACAGTCCATATTTAATCCACATGAGCTCAAGAACAAACCTAAGCGATGTGCAGTGTGAGAACCATGCTTGTTGAAAACCGAGGATAGGACTGACTGGAAATGGGCATAAAGCACCTGTTTAGCAGGAATGTTACAGACGTTGGTGTTGGAGAGAATTACATGTGTCTACACTTCTCAGAACTCAGGAAAGCATAAATGAGATTTGTGCACGTTGGCACTGAAGCACTGTTAGCCTACACAAGTACTGTCCACAACACAGCATCTGCACACAGGAACTTCAATTTGATAGCTACTCCATGTAGGTTGGATAAAGGAGCATAGGCATCCAGAAGGCCCTGCAAGCCTTCTAGAACACTTCTGAGGATGCTTTCATGAGAGGGGCTGGAGAGATGGCCCAGGCTGCTCTTCAAGAGGACCTGAGTTCAAGTCCCAGCAACCACATGGTAGGTCATAACTATCTACAATGAAGATATGATGCCCTCTTCTGGCATGTAGGCATACATGCAGGCAGAAGAATGTATATATAATAAATAAATAAATCTCAAAAAAAAAAAAAAAAAAAGACTTAAAGGTGCCAGGTAGTGGTGGCATATGCCTTTAATCCCAGCACTCAGGAGGCTGAGTTAGGCGGATCTCTGTGAGTTTGAGGCCAGCCTGGTCTACAAAGCAAGTTCCAGGACAGCCAAGGCTGTTGTTATATGGAGAAACACTGTCTTGAAAAACAAAACAAACAACAACAAAAAAAACCTTTGACAGATAACAACAACAACCAAAAAAACCCTATCAAACAATTGCTCCTCTTGCTGATTATTAATATTTTGGTGTGTTGAAGTGGAGTTTCAAACTATAGCTCAGGATGATCCTATAGAAAAACTCTCCCCTTGGCCTCCTGAGAGCTGGAATTACAACAGTGAGCCGTTATGTGTGGCTTTATTACTTTTTTCTGTCTTTTTTTTTTCGGAGCTGAGGACCGAACCCAGGGCCTTGCACTTGCTAGGCAAGCGCTCTACCACTGAGCTAAATCCCGAACCCGGCTTTCTTGATGCTTAACAACTACTGAAATCACACAATGTGTTAGGCACTGGAAAGGTGGGTCAGATTTGGCTGTGTGTGATGTCTCTCCTCTTTGGAGTTTAAATCCTATTGAACAGGCTTGTGCTTCTAGTTAATTCCGGGCCAAGTTCATCTTTCCAGGGCATTTTGTCTGCATGGATCTGATAAGGGTCAGATGAAATGACCAAAAGTCCATTCTGACTAGTTCATGTCTGGTCTCCCAAAAACCATGGCAGTCTACTATAGCTCCAGGTAACATATATTCCCAATTATGAGATAACTTTCCTGTGCCCTTTGATAGCTCAGATCAGAGAGTTCAGCATCCTCTTGAAATATGAAAATGTAAGCTTGTAGAGCTCATTTCCTGTATGAATCCTCTGATGAAGAAAGGCCCTTACCACATTCATCCTCAGCATGGGCTCGCTGGTGAACCAGGAGACTTGAGCTCCAGCTGAACCCTTTCCCACAAACCCCACACTTGTATGGTTTCTCTCCAGTGTGGACCCTGTGGTGGTCTTGGAGGTATGAGCTCCAGCTGAAGACTTTCCCACACTCCTCACACTTGTACGGTTTCTCTCCAGTGTGGACCCTGTGGTGGTCTTGGAGGTAGGACCTCTGCCGGAAGCGTTTTCCACACATGTCACATGGGTGCCGTTTTCCTCCTGTGTGCACTCTACAATGAGCTAGAAAATCGG
This sequence comes from Peromyscus eremicus, assembly GCF_949786415.1. Taxonomy (NCBI): domain Eukaryota; kingdom Metazoa; phylum Chordata; class Mammalia; order Rodentia; family Cricetidae; genus Peromyscus; species Peromyscus eremicus. Next base: position 169,378,070 of record NC_081416.1, on the reverse strand, counting down.
ATGCCCAACAAAAACCTTTCCACACTCCTCACATTGATAGGGTCTTTCTCCAGTGTGGGACCTTTGGTGGTCTAGAAGCTGTGAACCTGCACTAAAGCCCTTCCCACATACCACACACTGATACGGTTTCTCTCCCGTGTGGACTCTCTGATGCACCTGAAGACTTGAGGACTGACTGAAGGCTTTCTCACACTTCTCACATTTATAGGGTTTCTCTCCTGTATGGATTCTACAATGTTAAATTAAAAAAGAAAAAAAGGACTTTGGATGTGGCTCAGTGGTAGAGCCCCTGCCTAGAATCCCCCAGTGAGGGGCTGGGGTGTGGCTCAGTGGTAGAGCCCCTGCCTAGAATCCCCCAGTGAGGGGCTGGGGTGTGGCTCAGTGGTAGAGCCCCTGCCTAGAATCCCCCAGTGAGGGGCTGGGGGTGTGGCTCAGTGGTAGAGCCCCTGCCTAGAATCCCCCAGTGAGGGGCTGGGGGTGTGGCTCAGTGGTAGAGCCCCTGCCTAGAATCCCCCAGTGAGGGGCTGGGGTGTGGCTCAGTGGTAGAGCCCCTGCCTAGAATCCCCCAGTGAGGGGCTGGGGTGTGGCTCAATGGTCAAGCACCTGCCTAGAATCCCCAGTGAGGGGCTGGGGTGTGGCTCAGTGGTAGAGCCCCTGCCTAGATTCCCCCAGTGAGGGGATGGGGGTGTCGCTCAGTGGTAGAGCCCCTGCTTAGAATCCCCCAGTGAGGGGCTGGGGGTGTGGTTCAGTGGTAGAGCCCCTGCTTAGAATCCCCCAGTGAGGGGCTGGGGTGTGGCTCAGTGGTAGAGCCCCTGCCTAGAATCCCCCAGTGAGGGGCTGGGGTGTGGCTCAATGGTCAAGCACCTGCCTAGAATCCCCAGTGAGGGGCTGGGGTGTGGCTCAGTGGTAGAGCCCCTGCCTAGATTTCCCCAGTGAGGGGATGGGGGTGTCGCTCAGTGGTAGAGCCCCTGCCTAGAATCCCCCAGTGAGGGGATTGGGGGTGTGGCTCAGTGGTAGAACCCTTGCCTAGATTCCCCCAGTGAGGGGATGGGGGTGTGGCTCAGTGGTAGAGCCTTTGCCTGGAATCTCCTAGTGAGGGGCTGGGGTGTGGCTCAGTGGTAGAACTCCTGCCTAGCACAGAGAAGCCCTAGATCTAATTTCCAGCACTGGGAAAAGGAATTAAAGGTGTATATCACTTGAAAATGTATAATTTAAAACTTTAATCTAGACTACTATTACAAATAAAACATTGTGCCATGAAAAAAAGAAGAAAGGAAATTGGGTGTTTTACAAACAAAATGACAGAAAATGTGAATTTATTCAACAATACTCACTTTCCCATACTGTGCTCAATTCTAATTTCAAGGTGAGTGTTAGATTCACTTTTATGTGTATTTTTTGCTTGCATGTATGGTTCTGCACCACATGCGTACTTGGTGTCCATAGAGGGCAGAATGTCAGATCCCCCGGAACTGCAGCTATGGAGAGTTGTATGTCACCACGTGGCTGCTGGGAACCAAACTGGGTCTTTTACAAGAACAGTAACACTGCTGAGCCATCTCTCCAGTCCCCTGAGGTAATTTTTATAAACAAAAAGAAATCAATCTATATTAAAATGGAGGTTAATAAGCATTCAGCCACAGGTCCTTGTTTAACAAACAAGTTAATTTATGTGGGTCAGTGTTTCACCTGCAGTATATCTATGCACTGTGTGCAGAGGCCAGAAGAGGGCAGCAGATCCCGGGGACCTGGAGTTACACATGGTTGTGGATGCTGGGAATTGAACCCAGATCCTCTGCAGGAGCAGCCAGTGCTCTCTCTCTCTCTCTCTCTCTCTCTCTCTCTCTCTCTCTCTCTCTCTCTCTCTCCCTCCCTCCCTCCCTTCCTCCCTCCCTTTCTAGCCACTCTCCCATCACGTAATTTTTGAGAAGCATGATCATGTAATCTATGTGCATTCACGCTTTAGCTACGTAAGCCCATATGCGCAAGTGTGGGGAAATCCATAAAAAAACGAATCACATACTCCTCTCGTCTCTCTCCCTGCACGATCTTCAATAGAACTAAACACATCCCCTCTGTTCTCCTTCCCCGAATAAACTCTTTTAGTGGATTTTGTTGTGCCTTGTGTCTTTTCTCACGGTAAACAGTGCTGCTTAATGAATAACACAGCGCTGCGTAATTGCGTAATAACTAACCCTTCCTTCCTTCCTTCCTTCCTTCCTTCTTTTTTTTTTTTTTTTTTTTTTTTTTCTGAGACAGTGTTTCTCTGTGTAGCCCTGGCTGTCCTGGAACTTGCTCTGTAGACCACGCTGGCCTGGAACTCTCAGAGATCCACCTGCCTCTGCCTCCCGAGTGCTGGGATTAAAGGCGTGCGCCACCAACACCTAGTTCCAAGCCTTGTCTCACTGATACTTTGGACGACAAAAAGAGACAAATGCAAGTCGTGATCTCACACATACAGGATGAACTCAGGTCCCGGGATAAGGGAGGGTCTCACACATACAGGATGAACTCAGATCCGGGGATAAGGGAGGGTCTCACACATACAGGATGAACTCAGATCCGGGATAAGGGAGGGTCTCACACATACAGGATGAACTCAGATCCGGGGATAAGGGAGGGTCTCACACATACAGGATGAACTCAGATCCGGGGATAAGGGAGGGTCTCACACATACAGGATGAACTCAGGTCCCGGGGATAAGGGAGGGTCTCACACATACAGGATGAACTCAGATCCGGGGATAAGGGAGGGTCTCACACATACAGGATGAACTCAGGTCCCGGGATAAGGGAGGGTCTCACACATACAGGATGAACTCAGATCCGGGGATAAGGGAGGGTCTCACACATACAGGATGAACTCAGATCCGGGGATAAGGGAGGGTCTCACACATACAGGATGAACTCAGGTCCCGGGATAAGGGAGGGTCTCACACATACAGGATGAACTCAGATCCGGGGATAAGGGAGGGTCTCACACATACAGGATGAACTCAGGTCCCGGCATAAGGGAGGGTCTCACACATACAGGATTAACTCAGATCCGGGGATAAGGGAGGGTCTCACACATACAGGATGAACTCAGATCCGGGATAAGGGAGGGTCTCACACATACAGGATGACTCAGGTCCCGGCATAAGGGAGGGTCTCACACATACAGGATGACTCAGGTCCCGGGATAAGGGAGGGTCTCACACATACAGGATGACTCAGGTCCCGGGATAAGGGAGGGGGGTTTAGAAGGTGAAAGAACTCTGAGGGAGCAGGAAGTGTGCCCCTGGGGGAGGGCCTTGAGATTTCAAAGGCCATCAGCCATTGTCACCTAGCTCTCTGCTTCTGTGGCTCTATCAGCAGCTGCTCAGCGCCATCCCTGCCTGCCTGCCGGTTCTTGTCCAAGATCAGAACTGTACATCAGCTTTTGAATACTCTGCTGTTGATGGATTCTACAGCTCACCAAAAGAAATAAGCCAAGCAACGGGATTCTGGCCATCTCTAGCAAGGCGAGGATGGCTCTGGCAGACCTTGCCCTTCTCCCCATTCCCTCTGCCTTGCTAAAAAACAAACAAAACAAAAAACGGTAGATTATATTCCTAAAGCTAGCCACCAAGGTCTATTCCCTAATTTTGCCTGAGGCTGACTACCAAAATCCAGCTATCAAAGCCCCCTTTGATTCACCTAATTAACATGCCCAATTAAAGTTAAACACCTCATCCTAACACGGGGTTTCCCACTCTCCCTTTATAAACTGCTCTTTGCCTGTGCGCTGTGTCTGCCTCCTTTATCCAGAGGCAGTTCTCTCTCTCCCCATTCGGGACAAATACGCCCCCCCCCGTTACCTTGTGCCCCTCCCCTTTTCCCTCATCAATTATCTCCTCTACCACTGCATCCGAGCCCATTATAACACAGACCTCCTCTTTTCCTCCTCTTAAAAATTACACCTGCAGCCAGGTGGTGGTGGTGGCCGCGGCGGCGGTGGCACACGCCTTTAATCACAGCACTCGGGAGGAAAAGCCAGGCAGATCTCTGTGAGTTCGACGCCAGCGTGGTCTACAGAGCAAGATTCAGGCACTAAAACTACAGAGAAACCATGTCTCGAAGAAACAAAAAACAAACAAAAATTACACCTGCAAGGTATTTGCTGCTGTTTTTCTGCCTGAGTCAGAAAGCAACCACTTTAACTTTTTTTTTCTGCTTAATAAAGGATCTCTCAGTGAAAACAGGGTTTTGGGTGTGGTTTGTGCCTAATCTGGGGTCTGTGGGGGAGTCCCCTTCACGAAGGAACAATTTTGTCCCTGTTGTGCGGTCTATTCCCAAACCTTAGCATGCTGTTGGCTGCCTGTTGGACAGCTACATGAATCACAGGTACTCACGGGATAACTGCTCCCCCTGCTGGCCACTCTGAGAAGGACACGGTGGGGTCCCTGTACCCACTAAGGGAGAGAACACAAAAACTAAGTAATGCTAAGAAAGAAGAGCCTCACGTTAGAGACAGGGGCAATCCCAGAGGAGCAAAGGCAGCCAAGCACTTTCTTCCTTTGCACTTTTTTGTTTGGTTTGAGTCAGGGTCTCACTGCATAGGGTCGCCTGGACTAGAGAGAGTTTGAGGCCATGTTGGGTCACACAAGACTCAGTTGCACACACAAGGATTGCTAAAATGTCCACTCTGTGGTGCTTTTGAAAGGCAGCCCTAAGAAATGAATAGAAAAGCTCCTCTCTTGGTCTTCGTATATAGACACAATTAATTTGAAGTCCTACTGAGTAAACATTGGGAACAGGAGGCTCCCTGCAGCTCACCGACCAGCTTGTCTTATGGGATGGACAAGCACCAGGTTCAGTGAGCCTGTCTCAGAAGATACAGTAGAGAGTGGCCTCCACACACACCTACCACCCCTACACACACACACACACACACACACACACACACACACACACACGGCAAAACAAAACGTGTTGGGAGAGGAGGAAAAGCAGGAAAACTTTAAAAAAATGAGACAGAGTTCATTTTACTCTATTTGACTGTTTGGAAATTTCCATAGTGAAAACACAAGCAGAAAAAGAAAACACTGTGAATTCTGTGACAACAATTTCCCAGACTCCACCTGTGAACACCACACTCGATCTTTTCCAAACAGCTCCGGGGCTGCGGAGTTGGCTTATCAGGGAACAACACTTGCTCTCCTGTCGGGACCCAGGTTGGGTTCCCAGCACCCACATGGATGCTCACACTCATCCCTAACTCCAGTTTCAGGGGATCCTATCCTCCTCTGAGCACGGTGCAAGACATACCTACAAGTTAAATACTCCCACACATAAAGCTGAAAATGAAAAAACAAAATCGGTTGGGGGGAAGGGGGGGATGTTTCAGCACTTAGGAGCACATGTTGCTCTTGCAGAGGGTGTGAGTTTGGTTCCCAGCACCCACACTGGGTGGCTCACAACCACCTGTAACTCCAGCTTTGTAGGCTCTAAAACCTGTGGCCTCCATGGACCCCTGACAGGTGTGTGTGTGTGTGTGTGTGTGTGTGTGTGTGTGTGTGTGTGTGTGGTCTGTGCAGGAGTGGGTGTGGGTATAAGCACATACTCATAATTAAAAAATAAAAGTCTTTGATAATTAAAAAGTCCCTAAACAGACGAAATGGTGGGAAAAAGCAAGGTGTGGTGGCACACACCCTAATTCCAGTTCTGAGGTGGCGACTGAAGGAAGAGCCTAGTGGGTTCTAGAGCATCCAGGCTACAGATTGAGATCCTATCTCTAATAAATAAATACATAAATGAAAATTGCCACAACATTCTCTGACACAAGAAGCTGCACCCACATATTGGGTGACAGACATCCGTGGTCACGTGAACACTGCACGTACCAAGAACTATACAAACACACAGTGTGTGTGGCCCCAGAGATACCAAAATACCACATACAACACACATATGTCAACAGCACCCTAAATACATGTGTGTGTTTGTGTGCACGCGCTTCATTTTTTGTACTCTATAATTGATTCTAAAACCAAATGTATATTATAGATCCTCCTAACATTCCCTTTTGCACCTGGGGAAACTAAGGCACAGAAAGATTCTTACTCAGTGACAGGGTGTGAGAAAGATGAGGGAGGGTGAGCTCGACATCCCGGAGCCGAGGAGTTCCCCCAAAAGCTGCCAAGTCCAGCTCTTCCTTGGAACCGAACTCGGAGTACTGCTAAACTTTCCCCCAAATCAGAAGTCAGCGGCAGCTGGTGTCCCGCAACATCAGCAACAATGTCTCATTTCGGTGACCCGGAAGAGGTCCTCACTTATCCTGTTACCAGGTCGTGGAAGTCAAAAGAAGTCGGGAGGTCCTCAAGTCCAGCCTGACCCACTCAGCTTCCTTGCAGGAACGCACTCACAGGATCGGCAACCTCGAACTACAAGTCCCAGGATTCCTAGGGGTCGGAGCCCGGGGACTGAGTTTGCGCCGGCGCCCTATTCCTGAGTGGCATTTCCTAGAGTCCTCAGATGAATTGCAGCCGAAATCTCACCAAACATGCGGATTATACTTTAGTTTCTCCCACAGAACATTGCCAAAGTCAAGCGTTCCCGTAGAAGTGCTCTGACCACAGAAAGCATCTGGACTACTTGTCCCAGAATTCTCTGTAAAACTCTTTCCCCACCGGCTTACAATTTTTCTTTCACTAAACAGGTGGAAACTGGGCTTTGTGGGCACATCTGTCATTTCAGTTGTTGTAACTACCCAAAGTCCGATGTCCGAAAAGACCACCAAGATCCCGATCCGAATGCAAAAGCAAAGAACCTTTAAATCGCGAGTTTAACACCCCCCCCCACACACACACACACACCTCTGTCGCAGCAGTGGAGTGAGAGGGACCCCAGACAGTAACAGGATAGGATTTTTATAGTGGTTAGGTTGGGGGGATGGGGGTCTAGGGGAATTCCAACTCTATATGGTTACAACCTCACTTCAGGTTAGAGACGCTTGGTTTGAACTGATTGGAGAGTTGCAGCTCCTATATCTTTCAGCAGTTTATGTCATCGAATCTGTATCACCAGCAGACCCATTTCCTCTGACAGTTAGACATCCCACTTTTATCTGCAGGGAACTCTTTCCCTCTGACAGCTATGGTATGCAATCTATAACAGCAGAAAACATCCCACAGGCCATATCTGGTGCTTTGTTTAGTATGCTAGTCATGTTATATCATCCTTTACGTTATGGCAGGAAATGTCTGGACTTGTTTTTGCACAGCTCCTAATTGTCTGGGTTTAGGGGTAGAGTGGCAGCACATCCTCTGGTGGTTTTTTGTTTTGTTTTGTTTTCTGGAATAGTTTGTCCCAGGGCCTGCTGCCCCTGTCTGACCCTTCTTTAAGACGGCTGCAACCCTGGCATCCTCTCACTGTCTTTCAGTACTCAGGAGTGAAAAGTTCCAATGTAATAAGCCAATCAAGCCAATTAATAAATCCAGGTTTAATTTGAGCAGAGCAGAGCAATTCCTGGTGGCTTTTAGGAAAGCAGGGGAGAGAGCATGGGGCAGATATTCCTGTTGTGCCCAGAGTCCAGACCCCCAAAATCCACCAAGAAACCAGACCAACGCAATAGTGAAGAATCCTTTAATTGGGAGTTCAAACCTGGGTCTCTCGTCTGTTCTACACAGTGGTGGAGCAGAAGAGCCTTTGAGTAGCAGAAGGGTGGGGTATTTATAGAGGGTAAAGCAGGGGGCGGGGTGGCTAGGGGTCTACGACTGCATAGGAACAGACTCTCAGGATTGGTGTGCCTCCAAGCTGGAGGTGCCTGTCCCTGGCTAATTGGTTAGTTACAGCTGCAGGAAAGTTGCTATCTCTTCTGGTGGTTGCTGTGGTTACTGAATTCCATCTTTAACATGAAAGCCTGTCCAGAGCTGCTAGTTTAACTTTTAATTGGTCCTTTACCATATGGGGACATCTGGTGGGTTTTTTGTTTGTTTGGTTTTTTTTTAGTAACTAGGGCCGAACTCACGGTCAGGGGCTCAAGGGCACATCCTGCTAATTCGGGGGCTACATCTTGCTGAGTGAGTCAAGGGCCTCCATCCTGCTGGGTCTTGTCTGCAGGCTTTCATGGCTGCAGGATAGCCAAGGCAGAGGTCTGGGTAAGGGCCTGGGCTTCTCAATGGTGGCCAAGTCTTAAGTAGCTTGTAGCCGTGGTCCTGAGCAGCCCTGGAGAGGAGCTGACCCTTGGTGGGCTTTCTGAGGGGAAGCGACCCAGATTGGTGGGCTTTCTTTGGGGCCAGGTCTGGGAAAGAGAGATAGGTGGGGCTTCCATCTAATCATCCCAGACTCTGTGGACTCTGACAGGGCTTCCACCTAAACACAGAAGATGAGGCAAGAGTCCTGCGTGGGTTACTGCCTTAGTTACTGTTCTGTTGCTGTGAAGAGACACCATGACCAAGGTAACCATTATGAAAGAAAGCATTGAAGTAGAGGCTTGCTTACAGTTTTAGAGGAATTAATCTATGATCCTTATGTGGACAGGCATGGTTCTGGAGCAGTAGCTAAGAGCTTTACACCTGATCCACAGGCAACAGGCAGAGAGAAATACTGGGCCCAACATGAGCTTTTGAAACTTCAAAACCCACCCTCAGTGACACACTTCCCCCAACAAGGTCACACCTTCCAATCCTTCTGATTCTCAAAGAGCTCCACTCCTTGGTGACCAAGCATTCAAATATATGAGCCTATAGGGGCCACTGTCATTCAAACCACCATAGTTACATAAGGAGAACATGCCTCAAAAACACAAAAAAAAATTTTACCAGGTTGTGTCTGAATCAATAATCATAGTGCTCAGCCTCAATTTTTCTTTTCTCATTTTTCTGTTTAACACACTGATTTACACAGTGATGGCTATTCTTGGTTGCCAAATTGACTACATCTGGAATTAATGAAAACCCAAGTGACTGGGTACACCTCTGAGCGATTTCTTTTCTTTTTCTTTTCTATTTTTAAAGATTTATTTATTTCTTATGTGCATTGGGGTTTTGCCTGCATGTATTCTGTGTGAAGATGCTAGATCCCCTGGAACTGGAATAACAGACGGTTGTGAGCTGACATGTGGGTGCTGGAAATTGAACCTGGGTCCTTTGAAAGAGCAGCCAGTGCTCTTAACTGCAGAGCTATCTCTCCAGCCCAGGGATTTTTGTCTTAATTAAGTCGTTTAAAGCAGAAGACCCACTTTTAATCCAGATCTTTTGAGGTGGGAAGATCCACCTTTAATCTGGGCCACACCTTCTGTTGGCAGCCTGTATAAAGGACACGGGAGAAGGAAGCTTGCTCTCTCTGCCTGCTTATTCTAGCTTTCACTAGCAAGTCCATTTCCTCACTGCCATTAGAACCAACTTCCTTGGGATTCTGGTGTATACTAAGGACCAGCTGAGACTTCCAGCCTTGTGGGGTGAACACTACTGGATTCTTGGACTTTACATTGGTAGACAGCCATTGTTGAACTGGCTGGATCACACACAGCCTGTAAGCCATTCTAGTAAATCCCCTTTCTATATACATATAGATTCATTCTATACATTCTGTTCCTCTAGAGAACCCTAATACACAAGGTGTGGTGCTTTAAACAAAAATGGCCCCCATAGGCTCTTAGAGAGTGGCACTATTAGGAGGTGTCTTGTTGGAGTAGGTATGGCCTTGTTGGAGGAGTTGTGTCACTGTGGGTAGGCTTTGAGGTCTCAAATGTTCAAGCTAGGCCCATGTGGCTCACTTGCTCTTTCTGCTGCCTGCAGATCCAGATGTAAAACTCTCAGCTCCTCCTCCAGCACCATGTCTGCCTGCATACCACCGTGCTTCCTGCCATGAAGATAATGGAGTAACCTCTGAACTGTAAGCCAGCCCCAAGGAAATATGTTCCTTTATAAGAGTTGCCGTGGTCATGGTGTCTCTTCACAGCAATAAAACTCTAAGAATCAAGGTGTTGGGATAAGAGAAGAAAAGAAGTATAAAGTAATTTGGAGCCTGAGAGATGGCTCAGCGGATAAAAGCTCTTGCACATTTGGAGTTTGGTTCCCACTACCCAAAGTGGCATCTAATCTTTAATTCCAGTGCTAGGAGATCTGCCGCCCTCTTCTGGCCTCTATGGGCACTGCATAAGCACCAAAACAAACAGGTAAAGAGAAATACATCTTTTTAAAGAAACAAATTAGTAATAACAATAAATGAGATAGTTGAGCTTGACTGAGTGAAAAAATTATACAAGCCTGCATTTACCCTTGCCCAAGAAGCAGACCGTGACTTGACTGCTCTCTATTTATGGTGCCTGGCTCCTCCATGCTCTTCATCACATACACTGTGCTGCACTAAATGTAAATCTCCTGCCACCTCTGAAAGGTTGTAGAAGTCAGGTATTTCCTTTGTTCTGGAGATTTGGCTTAGAAAGACTCCTTGGGGGAAGTTGGCTTATACAGGTACTCTGAAGAGGCTCCTCTGCCCCCCGAAACCGTTCCTCCTATGGTCTAGCTTCTCTCCCTCTTTTATTAGAATGGTTTACAGGCTGTGGTCAGGTTAGTCCAATAATGGCTGTCTGCCAATGGAAAGTCCAAGAATCCAGTAGTTGTTCAGGATGTCTCAGCTGGTCAGTCAGTATACACTGGAATCCCAAAGAAGGTAGCTCTAATGCTAGTGAAGGAATGGACTCCAAGCAAGGAAGGAGCAAAAGCTTCTTTATTCTGTCCTGGAACACACTCTGTAGACCAAGCTGGATCAAACTCACTGAGATCCACCTGCCAAGTCTCAGTTTTTAGAGTCAGAACCAGGCAGGGCCACAGTGTTCTTCAAAAACTATTGCAAGCAAGAATACTGTAGGGAGGGGCTTCCAGGAAGGAGAAATATGTTGTGGAATACTACTTTACCTGTGTAAAGATGTGTTGCATTTGTTTATGCTGCATTTCTTTAACTATGTACAGATATGTTGCATTATGTTGGAGCCTGCCGACAGTCAGCTGGGTAGCTGGGTAGAGGTGTGAGGATTGAAGAGACAATGAAGAAGACAGAAAAGAGTCGAGAGGTCTGCCGGTCAATGCCGGACAGCCCCGAGTTTATTTCACAGCCAGCTTATATACAGTCTTGAAGGACAGAGGTAGAACAATGCACAGCACAGACATTCAACCAGTATCTATCCTGTCCTTGTGTCAAGGAGCAGGCAGTTTCATTTTCTATTTCAATGTACCTCTGGCTGGCATCAGCAGCCTACGTCTAGCTAGATAGTGTGTTCCTTCCTGTGGGCTAATCAGGACTTTCTCACAGCCTTGGAGCAAACAAGCCTGAACTCTATTGACTCAGAATAGACTTCAGATTCAAACTGGGAAACTGAGTCAGTTGTGGGCTCCGACAGCATTTGTTATGCTTTGCCTGCCTAAGGCACCTGATTGGTCTAATAAAAAGCTGAACAACCAATAGCTAGGCAGGGCTGGTGGGAAAAGAGAATAAGTAGGAGGACGAATCTAGGCTGGGGAGAAAGAGAAAAAGGGAGAAAGAAATGGACACCCCCGGGGCCAGCCAGCCAGGCAGCCATCAGCCAGACAGACACAGAGGAAGAAGGAAAATAGGACAAACAGAATGTAAGAAAGGTAAAAGGCTCTGAGGCAAAACGTAGAAGAAGAGAAACAGGTTAAATTAAGTTATAAGAGCTACTGTGACAAGCCTAAGCTAAGACCAAGCATTCATAACTAATAATAAGTCTCTGTGTCTTCATTTGGGAACTGGTGATTCAAGACAGCTTGTATTATCTTAACAAGAGAGCAATTACCCACTTCACCCCGACCCTCACCCTGGTGCACACATGGGCACATGCACACACAGGCAGGTGCACACACGCACCTACACACACACACACACACACACACACACACACACATGATGTAGTTTGGAATGTGATGTCTCTTCCCACAGCTACAGCTCAGATCCCATTTTGACCAGGAAGAAGCAGATTTGCCTTAATGGCCTCATCAAAACTCAGATACCTATACCTTTTTATATTTAAGTCTTAAGGGACCAGAGGGATGGCTCTGTTTTTAGCGTTACCAGGGAAACGGGGCGTCTTCAACATCTTCCTCGCTGGCTAATGCTGATTACTACCAGTTTCACCAGTGTCCATGTTCACCTCTGTCTGTGGAAAGCCTTGCTCGAGTCTTCATGTGCACAGAGTTTATTGCTATCAGTTCTCTCGAGTTGATCCAAGTGTGAAACTCGTGCAAAGTTCTTTCCACGTCCCTCACACTGATGAGGTTTCCCAGCACTGGGAACTCTCTGAGGAGCAAGCACTAGCTTGATCGTCACGACCAAAAGCCTCCCCATGGTCTTTGCCTTCAGAGAGCTTCTCACTCGTGTGGGCTCTCTCGTGTATAACAAGGCTTGAACCACACCTCACGGACTTCACACACTTCTCACATGTGAGGGCTTTCTCACGAGTATGAACCTGTTTTCTGAGGTTGAGTAGGATGACCAGTAAGGCTAAAGCCTTTTCCACATTTTTTATGCTTGTACCATTTCTCACCAGTGAGTTCTTCCACATTGAGCAAAACATGATCTATAATCAAAGGCCTTCCCATGTTCCTTACATTTATAGGGTTTCTCACCAGTATGAAGTAGCTGGTGTCACATAAGGCTAGGGTCACCACCAAAGCCCCCCCGCCCCCCCGCATCCCACCCCATCCACAGTCTTTTTTTTTTCTAGAGCTGAGGACCGATCCCAGGGCCTTGGGCTTGCTAGGCAAGTGCTCTACCACTGAGGCTAAATCCCCAACCCGGGTCTTTGTATTCATAGTGTTTCTCACTAATGTGGACTTTCTGGTGGTCAACATGTCTTGAACCATAGCTAAGGGCTTTCTCCATTCCTCACATTCATAGTGTTTCTTACCAGTATGGATTTTTTCATACTGCACAAACTTGACCTGCAATCAAGGCCTCTGAGAATTTCTTATATTCATTCATAGGTTTTCTTGCCAGTGTGAACTGTATGATGTCAGGCGGGTTGATGACTTCATCAAGAAGCCTTTCTACACAAGGTTTCTCTGTGTATTCTTGGTTGTCCTAGAACTCATTCTGTAGACCAGGCTGGCCTCGAACTCACACAGATTCACCTGCTTCTGCCTCTCAAGTGCTGGGATTAAAGGTGTGCACCATCACAGCCCAGCTTCTCTGTTGTTGTTTGAACAGAGGGGCTGGTAGCCCTGCTGTGTAGGCAAGGATGACAAATGCTACTACATTCTGAAGCCCTACCACCTCACTTCCTAGGCAGAGAACTAAACTGAACAGAGTCTCTAGGGACAGGCCAGGACCGAGGGAGCACAGAGAGATTTCCTAGCGAGTCTGTTTCTATTAGCCCCAGATGGAGGCCACAAGAGACCAAAGAATCCCACTCAAGTCCAGCTTGAGTTTGTTGAAGTTACAGGAACATGGTTGAGCGGTCACTTACAGGAGCATGGATGATGACTCTCAAGCAATGTATTCCTGGAGTCCTCTCTCCAGTCGACCCCTTAGCTCCTGCCTGCTTTAGCTGCTGGTGTGGGTGGGTAGGAGGATTGGGATTGCTGGGATCTCAGGCATCTAATGAGCTTCCTAGCCTGACTAGGTAATAGTAATACGGTAATAGAAGTGTCTTGTGAGGGTCTCCTCTGGGTCAGCACAGCTTCTCTGATTCCAAGACATCGTTGGCCACATCCTACCCCGAAGGCGGAGTTCCAAATAGGAGTCACGTGCTGCCATTATTAGTTTGGGTCCTAGTGTGAGAAACAGCTGATGGACACGATGTGGAAGTGTAGTTGAAATAAACTCTTCCCTCCCCAAGTTGCTTTTGGTCTTGATGTTTTCTACCAGCAATAGAAAAGTAACAAAGACAGTGCCTGGACACAAAATCCTAAGCTCCACTTTCAAGCAGCATATACCCTTTACCTATGAAGGTAAGTACCCAATTCTACTGGTCAAGTGTATAATTATCGAGACATGTATGGTTTATTAACACGTTACTTACATATAACTACCCTAGAAAAGCCATACTTCTGTTGGGTTGTTTTTTTTTTTTGGGGGGGGGGTTCATGGGTTATGTGAACATGAACACTGTCACAATTGTTTGGGGCTTACTTAATTCTTGTCCATATTAACTAGTCTAGTTATTTCTAGTGTGTTCCCCCTTCATCCCCTCTCCTTTATTTTCTCTCATCTTTCATGTATTCCTTCCTTCATTTTTCTTTCTCTTTCCTCTACTTTCTCTCCATCTTTATTTCTCTCTCGCTCTGCTTTCCTGCCCTCCCTCCCTCCCTCCCTCCCTCCCTCCCTCCCTCCCTCCCTCCCTCCCTTCCTTTCTTCCCTTCTTCCCTTGAATGACTTGGAACTCAACTGTGTAGACCAAGCCGGCCTCAAACTCAGGGAGATCCTCCTGCCCCTGCCTTCAGAGCTCTGGGGTCGCGGCCATTCTAGCGTCTTTAGTTCTGTAAGGAAAGACACACACATCTTTGTGCTTTCCCAGCGAGGCCCTAGGAAAAGGAAGAATGTATACTACGATTATAATCCGCTTCATTTTACTGAATTTGGGAAGCAAAGAGGCCTCGGGGATTGTGACGGACCTGCCCTAACAGAGGTTGCCTTGATGACCTAATAAATCAGAATGGCGGTAAGATGAGAGCCTCCAGGGACCCCAGGACCCCTCCCCCGGGCAGCTGAGATTGTCTGGAGCCCACGGGGCACCATGGGCGTCTCGCAATCCTCTGAGGAGGAGTGGAAGCGTGAGAGCAGGACTGACTTCTGGTGGGGGCAGATGCAGGAGGGGTTCCGGAACCAGAGCGACTTCAACTGGGACCAGATCAAGCAGCTGCACCAGAGGTTCCGGCTGTTGAGCGGAGACCAGCCCACCATCCGGCCTGAGAACTTCGACAACGTCCTGGACCTGGAGTTCAACCCGATCCGCTCCAGGATCATCCGCGCCTTCTTCGACAACCGGAACCTGGGCAAGGGGACCAGCGGCTTGGCCGAGGAGATTAGCTTCGAGGACTTCCTGACCATCATCGCCTACTTCAAGCCGCTGCGCTCAAAGCACTTGAGCAAGGACGAGGCGGAGACGTACCGCCGGGAGAAGATGCGCTTCCTCTTCCACTTGTACGACGAGGACTGCGACGGGCTCATCACGCTGCAGGAGTACCGCAGGGTGGTGGAGGACCTGCTGTCGGCGAACCCGCAGGTGGAGAGCACGTGGGTGCGCTCCATCGCCAACTCCATCGCGCACCGCGCCTTGAAAGAGGCAGCCAGGGCATCCGACCAGCCGCTGGAGCAGGGCCAGCAGTACCAGGGCATCACCTTCGAGGACTTCGTCAAGACCTGGCAGGGCATCGACTTCGAGGTCAAGATGCAAGTCAGCTTCCTGAACCTAGAAGCCATGGCTTTATGCCAGTGACCTGCTGGCCGCTGCTGGCCACTCCCACCCCGCTCCCCCACCCTCCACCATCACGGGAGATTCTGCACCTTGAGCCTGCAGCCTCTTGCAGCAGCTACGGGGTATGTGGGACCTGGCGGCTTTTATCTCTGAGAATAAAGATGATCAAAAGAAGAGCGGGCCGTGGTTGCGATTGCCTTTGATCCCAGCACTTGGAAGGCAAAGGCAGACAGGTCTCTTGTGAGTTTGAGGTCAGCCTGGTCTACAGAGTGAGTTTCAGGACAGCCAGGGCTACACATAGAAACCCTGTCTCAAAAAAAAAAAAAAAAAAAAAAACCCAAACCAAACAAAAACAAAAAAACAAGGGCTGGAGAGATGGCTCAGTGGTTAAGAGCATTGGATGCTCTTCCAGAGGTCCTGAGTTCAATTCCCAGCAACCACATGGTGGCTCACAACTATCTATAATGAGATCTGGTGCCCTCTTCTGGCCTGCAGGTGTATATGCAGACAGAACACTGTATACATAATAAATAAATAAATAAATCTTTAAAAAATCCAACCAAACAAAAAACAACAAAACATAATGAAAAATAACAACAGAAAAGACACAAGAGTTAAACACCAATATTGGTGGTGCCCCCTCCCCACCCCCTGTTGGGTGTGGGGTCACACAATAATGGGGAACAGACCACCAAAGTCTATTAAACCAGAAGCAAACTTTATTCCAGGGGAAAAAAAGGACAAGAAAATATCACCATGGGGCACAAAAGCTTATCAGCTAGCTGAGACCACAGCCAGAATTGTATTTTGAGGCTGTGGCAATGGAGGCGGGTTCTGGCCCCCTTTTTATAGTGAAGGGGAAAGCATCAGGGATGCAGTGCATGCTAGGAGTCACGTAGAAACATCTATTAAAAGTTAACTTTGGTCCAGGCAGTTGTTGGCTATAAGGGGTAAGGGGGTTAAAAGTTAACCCCTGGCTGTTGACAGAGGAGCTGGCTGTAAGCAGAGAGCCATTGTTAGCAGTTAACCTTTAGAGTGATGACTGTCAGCTTTTATTTTTTTATTTATTTAGGTTTACAGTTTTATATTTCTATATCCCTGGACCCTACACCCCCAACTTTTTTGAAACAAGGTCTCACTCTGTAGCCCTTGCTGGCCTGGAACTCACTATGTAGATCAGGCTAGCCTCAAACTCACAGTCCTTCTCCTCTGCCTCCCTCAAATGTTGGAATTTGACCCAAAAAACTAAGCTCTCCTCTCAAAGGGAATTGAGAGAGAGTTTATTCTGATGTCAGAGATGAGTGACATGGCTCAGGGACACAGATTCAGTTTATGCTAGACACCATTGTGGGAGGCCAGCTCTCACCTTTTCCCAGACCCTTCCAAACACCTGATGACCACGCCTTGGTCAAATCATCCATTATGCAGCCCTTCTGGGTAAAGCAAACTCAGCTTCTCTGACCCTGAGTAATTTGGGCTTCCACAAATTCTTAATAATAATATAAATCTCAAATGGGGGTACAGATCTTAACTCTATGCAGCTCTGAATCAGCTTTTCCACTAAGAGCTTGCAAGTAGCTGGAATTACCACAGCACTACTCCTGCTTCCTTTGGCTACTATGCCTTCAAGTAAAAGGAGCAGAGGATGATAAAGATGGAATGTCTTTTTAAAATGGGTCTAAGGTGTCTATAGCAGCCTCAGGTGCACTATGCCCTTTTTTAATCAATAAACTCCTGATGCAACCATGTCAAATAAATCAGTAAAATCCTGAAACTGCATCAAACCTAAAGATCCCCTTAGCTTCACCAAACCATGGTTCATCAATACCAACAGATTAATGTAATTCTAGCATGAATATTACTATACATATTTACAATTCTTACAAACTTACATCCAAAAGCAAACTCTCAATAGGACTATTTACACTTTACAAACTTTAGCAAACATCCAGAAGCAATTTCTTAATAGAACTTTTTGCATTTCTTGCTAACAAAACACAGGATACATTAACACATGTTAACATTAATCCACTCGTGACAAGAAAATATTTTTTTAATTAAAGAGACTGAGGAATATTAACTCCCCTTTTTCTTTATAATTTTTTAAACTTCATCTTGGGCCTGGTAGAAAAAAAAAACAAATTTCTCTATACCTACACCAAACAGTTCCATTTTTACACAAACAGTTCCTGAGTCACCACAGTTAATAAAGCATATATGTGTACACAAAACAATTCATAAGTCACAGTTGGTAGAGTCTATATGCAGAGGTAAAGTCAAAATTGTCCCATTGCTATTGAACCACTCCTGGCCATCACATTTCATAAGTCTGAAAACTTCAAAAAGTCAGTTCTGGTACCAGTCTTAACATTTCAGTGAAAGCTTTCTGATATCAGCTTTACAATCCACTGAAAGCTTTCTGATACCAGTCTTAAAGTTCAAAATATAAACCCACAACCAAAAACTTTTTGCAATTCCCCTGAATGTAATAATTCAGTTCAGTCTCTGAAACTTTTGTTCTCAGCTCTCAGCTGTGCTTTGCTATCCATAGCCTTCCCTTAAGGCAATTTTGCTCCAGGGCAAAAGCTATTAACTCCACAATTAGCACCACAATAGCTAGCTGGTGTAGAATCCTCTTCAAAAGAGACCTTCTTACAGCCAGCAAACAGAAACTGCACCTTTAGCTGCTGGTTTTCACAGCTTTCACAGTCCCCATCTATCTGTGCCTCCCGTAACCAGCCAGAACCCCTGTGTCCTGAGTCCCTGAGGCTCTCAATCACCTCAAGCTATAGTCACGTTGCTGCACCCCTGGCTCTGTTATCTGCTCTGCTGGTGGTCTTTGCACGAAGCACTCAGAGTCTAGGAAGCCTCTGTGCTGCCCTGCTTGCAGAGCCGATTGCTGCCCTCAGGGCAGCTCCACCTTACTCTGCTGCTGGGACCTCAGACTGGCCTGCGTTTCAGCGCATCTCAACCATTCAGACTGGAGCACTGCTGTTGCGTACTGCTGCTAGGGACTCAGACCCTGTACATTTCATTGCAGGGAAGATTTCAAAACCTGCACTGCTCTCTCCACACCAGGCTTCATCCCACCCTGGTTCATCAGCAAACAGTTTTCTCCCTGGTTCCTGCACCGCCTCTGCCATGGTTCCGCCCCTAGGATGCTCCCAGGCCTCCGCAGGGCTTCCCCAACACACTGGCAGACTCAAAGGCACCTGTTCTTTGGCCCTCCTTGTGTTTGCCCTGCAGGCATCTTTCTCTGGAGGCTTTGTCTCTCACACAGCACCTTGTACTCTCACTCTCCAGCTACCCACTTGGCTCTCTGCCTCTCGGGTGGTGTCTCTGCTGGGCACTCCCCACCAGGGACTCTGGCTCTCGGTGCTCCACTCCAAGTCGCTGCCACTGCTGCCTGCCGTTCACCTCTCTCATGGTGTGGCATCTCTGCTTGGCTCCTCACCACTGCTGCTTCTTGTCAGAAAGCTTGCAGACCCTCGCTGCTCATGCTGTCTCTTGGTGTCAGCTGCCTGGGAAGCTATGACTGCCCATGCGCTGATACCTGGATGGGGCAGCCGCCCAAACTCTGCCGCCTGCTGCTGCTGCTGCTGCTGCTTTCTGAAGCTTCTGAAGCCGCTGGGACTGCTAATCTCGCAGTGGCTGCTAGGTCCTGGACGCTGCTTTGTGTGTCCAAGGTCCCGTCTGGGCTGTGGGGTGCGGTGGGGGAACCTACTCTACCCTACATTATTTTATATTAAACCTTCACCATGTTCCTAGACCTAGAGCTTATTCTACCCTAATACGCCTAAGCCTACACTTCTCAAACTAAACCACCAAACTTTTTTACAACTTTAGAGAGAGAGAAACAGAGAAACAGAGACAGAGAAATACTTGCTGCAGCTTAACTTTTTTTTTTTTTTTTAAGATTTATTTATTTATTATGTCTACAGTGTTCTGTCTGCACATATCCCTGCAAGCCAGAAGAGGGCACCAGATCTCATTACAGATGGTTGTGAGCCACCATGTGGTTGCTGGGAATTGAACTCAGGACCTTTGGAAGCACAAGCAGTGCTCTTAACCTCTGAGCCATCTCTCCAGCCCGCAGCTTAACTTTTATTACATGCTTCAGCTTAACTTTTAGCCGCTCTGCTTTATCTATGTACAATTGTTGCTCCCAAAGAATAAAATGCCACGGCCTAATATGGTGATATTTCATTTGTGCTGAAATGTGATTTTATTTGTATGTTAATAAAGTTGCCTGGGAATCAGAGCAAGCCATTAAGCAGAAGTCTGGTAGTGGTGGCGCACACCCTTAATCCGATCACATGTTAGGCAGCATCTCTGTGTGTTCAAGGACACAGCCAAGCGGTGACCTGAACCTTTAATCTCAGTACCAACCATAGAGACCTGGAGGTCTGTATAGACGGGCAGTGATGAGGAAGTCATGTGGTTGGGTCAATGAGAAGGCAGAACAGAAAGGCAATAAAAAGACAGGACATAGGAAGAAGGTCTCTCTCTCTCTCAGGGGAAGGACAGCAGCAAGAGGTAAGATAAGGTGGTCTCAGCTCTTGGCTCCTGCTCGATCTCTGGGCTTTTAACTCTTCATTTGGCTCTGTGTTTCTTATTTAATAAGACTGTTTAGAATTACATCTACAGCCTAACCTTTTCATAATTCATAACCAGGCGTGCCCAGCTGCTTCCACTGTGCTCCCTGCTTTCCCTTATCTCCTCTGCATCCGTGTCCCAAGTTCTGGCGCCATCTGTGGGAGCCAGCTCCCGCCTTTCCCCAGGGTTCCTATGAGGAAGAGAAAGGGATAAGAAAACATTAGATAAAAAGACAGCAAAGAGGAGAAAGACAGAAACACAGGATAGCTTTGGGAGGACCTGGGTCAATACCGAGTGGCCTTTTCTGTTTATTCAAAGGGGCATTATATAACTTTGCCAAGGGGCGGGGCAAAAGACCTCCCCCTTGCTAGATCAAAGCACACTGCACAGCCAAGTGTAGACATTTCCAAACACCAGGTAACCATGCCTGTGGTCAAATCATCCCCTTATGCAGCCCTGCTGGGTAAAGCAAGCTCAGATTCTCTGACCCTGAGTAATTTGGGCCTTCACACACCATGACCAGAATAACAGTTTCATGGAATTATTAGAGTAACAAAATAAAAAAATCATAAATCAGGACACTTCAAATGGTGGAAATACGAGGGGGGAGGGTGTCAGCAAACCTGGAAAATCTCTGCCGTAGGTCTCAGAGGCTCTCGTGGGACATTAGGTTGCCCACCTTTAGGTTGGTGGAAGTCTGTTGGTACATTCCTAGGGCACTCACCAAACAGTTACAAGGATGTTAAGTCACACACAGAGGTAAGCCATAAATGGCTGTTTAGGAGGCTAAGATTGCTCATGACAACTGGGCTCCCGGCTTTCTTATTCCCCTTGCAACATTCCAACTCCTGCTGTCAATAAAGTTTTAATTACCCCTGAATGCCTAACTGAGGTGTGGCTTTTTGTGGGAAACTCAGCTCACGCAGGCATGAACCCCCATGCCCAGCTCTGGCTTTGCCGAGCAGGGCAGAGCCTTGCTATCAGGAGTGGGTTCAGTAAGTCTCCTAGTCATTGGAGAGTGCATGGGAATAATCAATCTCTACTTTCACTCTGTCTTCTGTTCTTACTGTTCCCACCGGATTTTTTTCCTTGTGAAGGAAATTATTCCCGCCCCCTTTATTTCAGATTTGGAGTCAAGATATGAGACAAATGGTGTAGTTTCCAAAAGGAACAATTTTGAACTAAATTCAAAGGGGGGAAAAAAAACCTTTGGCTGTGAGACATCCACTTTCAGAAATAACAGGAAGATCAAATTCAGAAGACGAATGCGTTTACCCCACAGAAAAGAATCCTTAATGGGGAGAAGTCCTCTGTGACTATGGAGTGAAGGAAGGCTTGTAAGGCTGTGACACAAACCTGTGCAACCTGGGGGACTGGTAGCTAAAGCATGCCTTGAATGTAAGGACCGTGAGAAGTCCTTACAACTGTTCGTGAGACTTCATACTGGTGAGAAGCCTTAGGAATGTCGACTGTGGAAAGGCCTTCGGTCGGATCTGTCAGCTTACTATCAGAAAATTCATAGTGATTCAAAAAAACCTTAGAAGTGGAAGGAATGTGGGAAGGCATTTTTGGGGCCTCAAACCTTGCTAAGTAAACATGAAATAATCCATACAGGTGAGAGACCTCACCAATGTAAAGAATGTGGAGAGGCTTCCAATACGGCGGCCAACTAACCCAGCACTGGAAAAACCCATACTGATGAGAAACCTTATGGATGTAAAACTATGTGGAAAGGCTTCTTGATGAAGTCATCAACCCGCCTGACATCATACAGTTCACACTGGCAAGAAAACCTATGAATGAATATAAGAAATTCTCAGAGGCCTTGATTGCAAGTCAAGTTTGTGCAGTATGAAAAAATCCATACTGGTAAGAAACACTATGAATGTGAGGAATGGAGAAAGCCCTTAGCTATCTATGGTTCAAGACATGTTGACCGCCAGAAAGTCCACATTAGTGAGAAACTATGAATACAAAGACCAGGGTTGGGGATTTAGCCTCAGTGGTAAAGCACTTGCCTAGTAAGCCCAAGGCCCTGGGATCGGTCCTCAGCTCTAGAAAAAAAAAAAAAAAGACTGTGGATGGGGTGGGATGTGGGGGGGCTTTGGTAGTGACCCTAGCCTTATGTGACACTAGCTACTTCATACTGGTGAGAAACCCTATAAATGTAAGGAACGTGGGAAGGCCTTTGACTATAGATCATGTTTTGCTCAATGTGGAAGAACTCACTGGTGAGAAATGGTACAAGCATAAAAAATGTGGAAAAGGCTTTAGCCTTACTGGTCATCCTACTCAACCTCAGAAAACAGGTTCATACTTGTGAGAAAGCCCTCACATGTGAGAAGTGTGGGAAGTCCGTGAGGTGTGGTTCAAGCCTTGTTATACACGAGAGAGCCCACACGAGTGAGAAGCTCTCTGAAGGCAAAGACCATGGGGAGGCTTTTGGTCGTGATGATCAAGCTAGTGCTTGCTCCTCAGAGAGTTCCCAGTGCTGGGAAACCTCATCAGTGTGAGGGACGTGGAAAGAACTTTGCACAAGCTTCATACTTGGATCAACTCGAGAGAACTGATAGCAATAAACTCTGTGCACATGAAGACTCGGGCAAGGCTTTCCACAGACAGAGGAGAACATGGACACTGGTGAAACTGGTAGTAATCGGCATTAGCCAGCGAGGAAGATGTTGAAGATACCCCGTTTCCCTGGTAACGCTAAAAACAGAGCCATCCTTCTGGTCCCTTAAGACTTAAATACAAAAAGGTATAGGTATCTGGGTTGTGATGAGGCCATTAAGGCAAATCTGCTTCTTCCTGGTCAAAATGGGATCTGAGCTGTAGCTGTGGGAAGAGACATCACATTCCAAACTACATCATGTATGTGTGTAGGTGCGTGTGTGTGTGTGTGTGTGTGTGTGTGTGTGTGTGTGTGTGTACAGGTGCATGTGTGCACCTGCCTGTGTGTGCATGTGCCCGTGTGTGCACCAGGGTGAGGGTCGGGGTGAAGTGGGTAATTGCTCTCTTGTTAAAATAATACAAGCTGTCTTGAATCACCAGTTCTCAAATGAAGACACAGAGACTTATTATTAGTTATGAATGCTTGGTCTTAGCTTAGGCTTGTCACAGTAGCTCTTATAACTTAATTCAACCTGTTTCCCATCATCTACATTTTGCCTCAGAGCCTTTTACCTTTCTTACATTCTGTTTGTCCTACTTTCCTGCTTCCTCTGTGTCTGTCTGGCTGATGGCTGCCTGGCTGGCCGGCCCCGGGGGTGTCCATTTCTTTCTCCCTCTTTCTCTTTCTCTCCAGCCTAGATTCCTCCTCCTACTTATTATCTCTGCCTGACAGCCCCTAGCTTACCTGTCCTCTTTTTTTTCTTTTCAAGCTTCCTCAGGCACTATGGAAATTCGAGCCCCATGTTGGTACAGTGAGATGTTGTTGATTGCTTTTTACTATTTACTCTTTTTGGGGGGATGCCACCCAGCTCCCAAATAAATTACACATAGATGCTTATTCCTAATTATGAATTCCTGGCCTTAGCTTGGCTTGTTTCTTGACAGCTTTTCTTAATTTAAATTAACCCATTTGTCTTTTGTCTCTGGACATTTACCTTCCTCTATTTCTGTATACCTTTCTTTCTTACCCTGTTGCTGGTTGTGTAGCTGGGTGACTGGACCCTGATGTCTTCCTCCTTCTCTCCCTCCTAGACCTCTCCTTTCCCAGATTTCTCCTTCTATTCATTCTCTCTGCCTGCCATCCCTGCCTATCATTTCTCCAGCCTCACTATGGGCCACTGAACTCCTTATGAGAACATCAGGTGTTTTAGACAGGCAAAGTAACATAACTTTACAGAGGTAAACATAATGCAACATAAACAACAGTAACACAACTTAAAATAATATTCCCCAACATTAGAGCCGCCTTCCTTGGGATTCCAGTGTATACTGACTGACCAGCTGAGACATCCTGAACAACTACTGGATTCTTGGACTTTCCACTGGTAGACAGCCATTATTGGACTAACTTGACCACAGCCTGTAAACCATTCTACTAAAAGAGGGAGAGGAGCTAGACCATAGGAGGAACGGTTTCGGGGGCAGAGGAGCCTCTTCAGAGTACCTGTATAAGCCAACCTCCCCCAAGGAGTCTTTCTAAACCAAATCTCCAGAATAAAGGAAATACCTGACTTCTAAAACTTTTCAGAGGTGACAGGAGGTTTACATTTAGGGCAGCATAGTGTATGTGATGAAGAGCATGGAGGAGCCAGGCACCATAAATAGAGAGCAGTCAAGTCACAGTCTGCTTCTTGGGCAAGGGTAAATGCAGGCTTGTACAGTATTTTTTTTCACTCAGTCCAGCTCAAATATCTCATTTACTGTTATCATTAATTTGTTTCTTAGTTTACATCAAGCATTTCTTTAAAAAGATGGATTTCTCTTTACCCGTTTGTTTTGGTGCTTATGCAGTGCCCACTGAGGCCAGAAGAGGGCGGCAGATCTCCTAGCACTGGAGTTGAAGGCATTTGTGAGATGCCACCTTGGGTAGTGGGAACCGAACTCCAAAGGTGCAAGAGCTTTTATCCGCTGAGCCATCTCTCAGGCTCCAAATTACTTTATACTTCTTTTCTTCTCTTTTTCCAATATCTTGATTCTTAGAGTTTTATTGCTGTGAAGAGACACCATGACCACGGCAACTCTTATAAAGGAACATATTTCCTTGGGGCTGGCTTACAGTTCAGAGGTTACTCCATTATCTTCATGGCAGGAAGCACGGTGGCATGCAGGCAGACATGGTGCTGGAGGAGGAACTGAGAGTTTTACATCTGGATCTGCAGGCAGCAGGAAGAGCAAGTGAGCCACATGGGCCTAGCTTGAACATTTGAGACCTCAAAGCCTACCCACAGTGACACAACTCCAACAAGGCCATACCTACTCCAACAAGACACCTCCTAATAGTGCCACTCTCTAAGAGCCTATGGGGGCCATTTGTGTTTAAAGCACCACACCTTGTGTGTTAGGGTTCTCTAGAGGAACAGAATGTATAGAATGAATCTATATGTATATAGAAAGGGGATTTACTAGAATGGCTTACAGGCTGTGTGTGATCCAGCCAGTTCAACAATGGCTGTCTACCAATGTAAAGTCCAAGAATCCAGTAGTGTTCAGTCCACAAGGCTGGAAGTCTCAGCTGGTCCTTAGTATACACCAGAATCCCAAGGAAGTTGGTTCTAATGGCAGTGAGGGAATGGACTTAAAAGTGAAAGCTAGAGCAAGCAGGCAAAGAGAGCAAGCTTCCTTCTCCCGTGTCCTCTCTATAGGCTGCCAACAGAAGGTGTGGTCCAGATTAAAGGTGGATCTTCCCACCTCAAAAGATCTGGATTAAAAGTGGGTCTTCCACTTTAAATGACTTAATTAAGACAAAAATCCCTGGGCTGGAGAGATAGCTCAGCAGTTAAGAGCACTGGCTGCTCTTTCAAAGGACCCAGGTTCAATTTCCAGCACCCACATGTCAGCTCACAACCGTCTGTTATTCCAGTTCCAGGGGATCTGGCATCTTCACACAGAATATATGCAGGCAAAACCCCAATGCACATAAGAAATAAATTAATCTTTAAAAATAGAAAAGAAATCGCTCAGAATTGTACTCAGTCACTTGAATTTTCATTACTTCCAGATGTAGCCAAGTTGGAAACCAAGAATAGCCATCACTGTGTAAATCAGTGTGTTAAACAGGAAAAAAAAAAAAAAAACGAGAAAAGAAAAATTGATTCAGACACAACCATACAAATTTTTTCTTATGTTTTTGGTGCATGCTCTCCTTTTGGTGGTTTGAATGACAGTGGCCCCTATAGGCTCATATATTTGAGTGCTTGGTCACCAAGGAGTGGAACTCTTTGAGAATCAGAAGGATTGGAAGGTGTGACCTTGTTGGGGGAAGTGTGTCAGTGAGGGTGGGTTTTGAAGTTTCAAAAGCCCATGTTGGGCCCAGTATTTCTCTCTGCCTGTTGCCTGTGGATCAGGTGTAAAGCTCTTAGCTACTGCTCCAGAACCATGCCTGTCCACATAAGGATCATAGATTAATTCCTCTAAAACAGTAAGCAAGCCTCTACTTAATACTTTATTTTATAATGGTCGTGGTGTCTCTTCACAGAACTAGAAGAGTAACTAAGGCAGTAGCCCACGCAGAACTCTTGCCTCATCCTCCGGAGTACTGAAATGACAGATGTGCCCACAAAGCCCAGTGTTTACCTGTTTAGTGAAAGGAAAATCTTAAGCTGGTGGGGAAAGAGCCTTACAGAGAATTCTGGGACATGTAGTCCAGACGCTTTCTGTGGTCAGAGCACTTCTACGGGATTGCTTGACTTTGGCAATGTTCTATGGGAGAAAGTAAAGTATAATCCGCATGTTTGGTGAGATTTCGGCTGCTTGAGGGCTAGAAAGCAAAGCCAATTCATCTGAGGACTCTAGGACTCAGGCATACAGCGCCTGCACAACACTGTCCCGGGCTTCTGCCCAAGGAATCCTGGGAGTTGTAGTTCCAGAGCATGGCGTTGCCAGGGCATTTCCCCTGCAGAGGTTGGAGATCTTGTGAGTGCATTCAAACAAGGAAGGTGAGTGGGTCGGCCTTGACTTGAGGACTCCCTTACCTCTTTTGACTTGCACGACTTGCACGGTAATGGGATGGGCGAGGACCTCTTCCGGGTCACCGAAATGAGACATTGTTGCTGCA